>NW_026909848.1:0-1000 GCF_949316345.1 Pungitius pungitius | reverse complement strand
TCAGTCGGTGTGTGTGTTGGCGGATGAGCAACGGGCCGTTATTAGCTCCCTTCAGTACTTCAAAGCTCTAGTGGACAGACTGGGAGTGGACAAACAGGTTTCTGGACCAGTCTGTGGTGGGCGGTCTGCTGGGTGGGGCATCCAGCAGAGTCCTTGAAGCGGTCCAGACTCTGGTCCAGTTAGAGCCACACCTACACAACAGGTAGGTAAACATGTTGATCTTTGATCCCCAATCATCAACAGAGTGACCCGTTGTCTCCTGACCCGACCTCTTCTGTCCGCTCTGCAGTAAGACCGTCACTCCTGTCTCACTCGTCTCTACCTGTCTCTGGCTCAGCTGATTCGCTGGGCCGATCAGGTAATGCTGCAAGGCATCGCCCACGACAACCAGGACTCAACAGCCAGCGTTACCTTGGTGATCAGGGCGGTGCTGGACGGGGTCAAGGTGAGAAAAAATATGGATTCCGGTGTTTTAGTCATGGAGTTCTGATGTACATGTTGACTGTGTCCTGTTCATGTCCTATTTGCGTCCTATTCATGTCCTGTTCTTCGCCTCTTAATGCTCTATTAATGTCCTGTTCATGTGCTATTCATCTCCTGTCATGTCCTTTATGTGTCTTCTTCATGTCCTGTTCCTGTCCTGTTCATGTTCTATTCGTCTCATGTCTGTTATCTATTCATAACCTAATCATCTTCTATTCTGGGGTCCTAGCAGCTTGTGTTGTTGTTGTGATTTATTCACCTGATTTTTTATCAGGAACTGGTCCGATTGGCTGCAGAGAGACAAGGCGACTCTGTCCCATTGTCTCCTGTCCAATGTGGGGTCACCGTGGGACAGACTTGTGCGTTTGACAACGTGCTGAAATCAGAGGGACTTCTTGCAAAGGAAGAGGAGGAGGAAAGAAGACGGCTCCTCCTAAACCCCCAATGCCCCTCACAGAACTCATCTCTCCAGTGTCCCTCGCCATGGTGTCCCACCCACAGGTGTCTCTCCGCCAGG
>NW_026909847.1:0-20011 GCF_949316345.1 Pungitius pungitius | reverse complement strand
GGTTTGACTTATTTCTTCTTCTCTTTAAAGTGCTCAATGGGTCCTACCAGGCACCCCCCCCACCCGCTCCTCCTCCTCCACCTCCTCCTCCATGTCGTACCAGCGAGCTCTCTTCCTCTGCCCCCACTCCCCCCCCTCCTCCCCCTGTTGCCCCCCCTCTTCCAGGTTCAGGTGGGTCACCTACAGTGATCTTTAACTCTGGACTTGCAGGTGAGACTTACCAAGCAGCATTAATATAACAGAATACAGAATATTAGAATGCTCCTCTTGACTGTTAACTGTTGGTTTGTTTTTGTTGTCGGTGAGTCGCAGGGATTGGGTTTCCACTTTCAGCCAATCACAATCAAGAATTTCCAGTTATCATGTTAAATGACAAGTTTCATAACACTAACATGTTCTTTCTTTCATTCTGCTGGCAGAGGGTCCTCTTAAGTTATTCTGTACGTTGGCTTATAATGTTAAATTTTACCGTTATCATATTTCGTGATAATCCTACATCCTTCTCCGTCCGTCTGTCTGTCTGTCGTCCCTTCATCAGCTATTGGCTAGTTGATCTTTGATTAAATTCCCTTGTTTAACATCATTCAGATTGAAGATGAAGCACATCTAAGGTTAAAGGAGTTTAGTTAAGATTGTGTTATGTTATCGGATAGTCTAACTTAGTTTACCCTAACCTGTTAAAGAAGAATTGAAGGGTCAAACGTACTTTGATTGTCGGAGGTGAACAAGCTAACTGAAACATTCTAGATGTCGAAGAATAAAGACCAAAGTGAAATTTTCACATTCAGTCTGAACACAATGTAGACTTAATCCTTCTCAAAGTAAATCTGATGTGTAGGAGACTCACTGATCACCTGTCTGTCCCCGATGTACAGCGGTGAAAATAAAGAAGCCAATCCAGACCAAGTTCAGGATGCCTGTGTTGAACTGGGTCGCCCTTAAACCAAGTCAGATCAACGGGACCGTCTTCAACGACATCGACGACGAGGCTATCCTGCAGGTACAATTACATTAACGTATTCAAATGATTTACATTCAAGGGTAAAAACTAATATTCATACCAAAGCTGTTGTCACGTGTTCACAACAACCAGCTTCAGCTAAAGTAAGTTGTTGACCAAGTGAACAGGGTATTAATCGAAATGACACCTCCTTGGAAAATAAAGGTTTTATATATACTTTGCCCAGACTTTCACCAGATATTTCAAATTTAGACTCTTATTCCTGAGAATGTTGTAAAATGTAAATGTCTTTCTCTCAGGACCTGAATGTGGAGGAGTTTGAGGAGATGTTTAAGACAAAGGCTCAGGGTCCAGCAGTGGACTTGACTTTGTCCAGACAGAAAGTTCCTCAAAAAGCTCCATCCAAAGTATCTCTGCTGGAGGCCAACCGGTCTAAGAACCTGGCCATCACTTTAAGAAAGGCCGGCCAGGGACCGGAGGTCATCTGTCGCGCCATCCACACGTAAGTCTGCCATAAACAACAACACGAGTGTGAATACCGAAAGGACCAGAAACAAGAACACAAGTAATACCAACAAGTAATCCTTAACGAGTAACACCAGTTGAATAAACTGACCAGTGACAGCCGTAGAACTACCCCTACCAACACCAGGAACAAGTAAAACCACTACACCAATACAAGTGACGAGTAAAACAACTCTATGAGAAACACGTAAATACACCAGTAAACCACCTCTACAAATAACCAGTAACAAGTGAAAACCTTAAATAGCAGACACATGGACCACATTTACTAATTATGTCACTCGCAAATGGTCTCACTGGACCTTTGTGAGGGGTTTTACAATAATACGGGTGAATACATGGGTTAAATGTTTATGCAAAGCACTGTGTATACATATAACATACACTCACCGGCCACTTTATTAGGTACACCTGTCCAACTGCTCGTTAACACTTAATTTCTAAGCAGCCAATCACATGGCGGCAACTCAGTGCATTTAGGCATGTAGACATTGTCAAGACAATCTCCTGCAGTTCAAACCGAGCATCAGTATGGGGAAGAAAGGTGATTTGAGTGACTTTGAACGTGGCATGATTGTTGGTGCCAGAAGGGCTGGTCTGAGTATTTCAGAAACTGCTAATCTACTGGGATTTTCACGCACAACCATCTCTAGGGTTTACAGAGAATGGTCCGAAAAAGAAAAAACATCCAGTGAGCGGCAGTTCTGTGGGCGGAAATGCCTTGTTGATGCCAGAGGTCAGAGGAGAATGGCCAGACTGGTTCGAGCTGATAGAAGGGCAACAGTGACTCAAATAACCACCCGTTACAACCAAGGTGGGCATAAGAGCATCTCTGAACGCACAGTACGTCGCACTTTGAGGCAGATGGGCCACAGCAGCAGAAGACCACACCGGGTGCCACTCCTTTCAGCTAAGAACAGGAAACTGAGGCTACAATTTGCACAAGCTCATCGAAATTGGACAATAGAAGATTGGAAAAACGTTGCCTGGTCTGATGAGTCTCGAATTCTGCTGCGACATTCGGATGGTAGGGTCAGAATTTGGCGTCTACAACATGAAAGCATGGATCCATCCTGCCTTGTATCAACGGTTCAGGCTGGTGGTGGTGGTGTCATGGTGTGGGGAATATTTTCTTGGCACTCTTTGGGCCCCTTGGTACCAATTGAGCATCGTTGCAACGCCACAGCCTACCTGAGTATTGTTGCTGACCATGTCCATCCCTTTATGACCACAATGTACCCAACTTCTGATGGCTACTTTCAGCAGGATAAAGCGCCATGTCATAAAGCTGGAATCATCTCAGACTGGTTTCTTGAACATGACAATGAGTTCGCTGTACTCAAATGGCCTCCACAATCACCAGATCTCAATCCAATAGAGCATCTTTGGGATGTGGTGGAACGGGAGATTCGCATCATGGATGTGCAGCCGACAAATCTGCGGCAACTGTGTGATGCCATCATGTCAATATGGACCAAACTCCCTGAGGAATGCTTCCAGCACCTCGTTGAATCTATGCCACAAAGAATTGAGGCAGTTCTGAAGGCAAAAGGGGGTCCAACCCGTTACTAGCATGGGGTACCTAATAAAGTGGCCGGTGAGTGTATATAACCATGTTTTAGGGTTAACCCTTTGTGTGTCTCCGCAGGTTTGACCTTCGCACCGTGCGAGTCGACTTTGTCGAGTGCCTCATGCGTTTCCTGCCCACTGAAGCAGAAGTGAAACTTCTACGCCAATACGAGAGGGATCGAAAGCCCACCGAGGCTCTGAGTGACGAAGACCGGTTCATGATGCAGTTCAGTCGCATTGAGAGACTCAACCAGCGCATGTCCATCATGACCTTCATGGGCAACTTCGCAGACAATGTACAGATGTTAACCCCGGTAAGGCAGATAGGGAGAGAGACAAACAAGTAGTGGGAGAAGAGTGGCGGCTGGCAAAGAGACGGCAATGGGGCGCTGCCCACCTGGAGTGCCCCTCTTTCAGCCCAATAGGAAAAAATTGAAAAGATAATATTCATATTAATTGTCAATATTTGTGTTTTTAAATATGGAATATACCCAGTAATGTTTGCTGAAATTGATTAGATAACCCTACGTGGGAGATTTTATACCGGCCGTCACTGAGAGACAAGACAGGTAGAGAGAGACGCACAAAGTTAGACGGAAAGGAAGAGATCCAGAAAGGCAAAGAGAGACCAACTAATGACCTCTTTGCGGTTTGTTTTTTCTTAGCAACTTCACGCCATGATCGCAGCTTCAGTTTCTATCAAATCATCTCAGAAGCTCAAGAAGATCCTGGAGGTCAGTCTGTGCTACAATATACGTATTTAAACTCTAAATATCTTATTATACAAGTATATACATTCTAAATATATTATAGAAGTAAATAAACTATTTGTATATTATAGAAATGTATAAACTCAAACTATAGAAGTATAACCTGTAAATATGTTAATATAGATTTACCACAAATATAAATCAGTTAACATAAAATCACTGCTATGATACTGTATAGCTGTATTTCAGTAAAACCGAGGATCCAATATGTTGATATGCATTTAATGTTTATGCATTTAATGTATACATTTGTATAAATGATCGGAAAATTGAGAATGAAACATACCTTCTTTTGTGTAGATCATTTTGGCTTTGGGGAACTACATGAACAGCAGTAAGAGAGGAGCAGTGTACGGATTCAAGCTGCAGAGTCTCGACCTGGTAACTAACCAACTGACAGACAGAGAGACGGCAGGCAGATACACAAAAATGGATACGGTGATCTATTAGAGCAGCACATTAATTAGCATTGTTCAAGCTTTGTGTTTGTGTTTCAGCTCTTGGAGACCAAGTCCACAGACAGGAAACAGACGTTGCTTCATTACATCGCCAACGTGGTCAGAGACAAATATCCTGCAAAGTGTTTGTTCTACAACGAGCTTCACTATGTGGACAAGGCTGCAGCAGGTAAGTCGGCCAATGAGAGCACTCCACGACAGACTCCGCCCTCACCAGTCTCCCATCCGCATTGACCTTCTTCTCTCACCTGTCCTCCCCCGTGCAGTGAGTCTAGAGAACGTGCTGTGTGATGTGAAGGAGCTGCAGCGCGGCATGGAGCTCACCTGGAGAGAGTTCAGTGTTCAACACAACGCCATTCTGAAGGATTTCATCAGCAGACACGAATCACGGCTTAGCAAACTGCTGGAGGACGCACGCATCGCTGAGGTGAGACATGCACAGCATGTGGTGGTCAGCTAATGCTTGAATATTAATCTTCAACAATGACACATTATTTACATTTTCTTGATGCCGATGACATCACTGATCCATCATTATTAATCCTACTATTTGATAAACAATAATTTTATCTGGATTTTCGTCAGGATGCTTTTGAAGACGTGGTGAAATTTTTCGGAGAGAGTTCAAAGACGATGCCGCCATCTGTGTTCTTTCCCATCTTTGTTCGCTTCATCAAGGCATACAGGGTGAGTGACTCGGGACCCACCTCCTACATCGGTGGCGTTGTTTACGGACACGGATGTCTCAACACAGGGTTGTTGAGTATTCACTGTGTGTGTTTCTATATTTGTGTACAAACAGCTGGCAGAGGAGGAAAACGAGCAAAGGAGGCGTCAAGAACAAATATTACTGGAGAAGATGGAGCAAGAGGACCAGCAGGAGGAACAGGAGACCAAGGTGACTCGCAGCCTGAAGTACTCGCAGCTAAACTCATATAAGTCGCACCATGACCCAATCGCAGCCGGACTAACTCGCAGACTGTCTCACCGACTCACATCCAGCTGGACCCCGATTCGCTCGCAGTTTGACATAGCAGCTTGTGTACGAGTACTTATGAACTCATAATCTGCCCCCCCCCCTTCCTGCCTCTCCAGTCTCCCTCCCACAGGGGCAAGCGGCAGCAGCAGGAGCTTCTCACAGAGCTCAGACGAAAACAAGGAAAAGACAGTCGCCATGTTTACGAAGGGAAGGATGGAGCCATTGAGGATATCATCACAGGTAAACACATCATCACATGTGACACCTGAGGAAACTGTCACAGGTGAACTACAACTCAAGTTCTGTTTTGTTTTTTCTCACACGCAGCTCTGAAAGCTGTACCTTTCACGGCCCGATCAGCCAAACGCAGCTCTCGCTTTTTCTGTGACCCCGCCCACTCTGAGGAGCACTACTGAGAGAGAGACATTAAATCACAGCAAAGTACTCAACGACCAATTAGCACTTTGAAAGGCTGAGTGATGTGAGGTGATGATGTCATAGTCTGTGTGTTGTCTTATTGGTCTGTCTGTGACCAGCCACCAGCTGACCTCTGATCTGTCCTCTGTTACAGAACCCCAGTTCTGTGGTGATTCTGGGTGTATTTACCTGGATCTTGTACACAGTTCTGCTCCTTTCCCCTTGTTCTTTTCTACTGTGTTTACAAGAGAACACTGTCTTAGGTTTGTGTTTCACAAGGTCAAGAGACTGCTTCGACCATTTTACCCCCTGGCCCAGTCCCTTCCTTTTTAATCATCTCCTCGCAAGTGCTGCTGTTAGCACCTTAGCCTGCAAGCCATCACCAGAGCCACACTAGCAGACACCACAAGGAAACCCTTTGACCAGCATGAATCCAACACGTTGGAGGTAAAGAGAAAATGAACTTACCTGATTCATCAAAGAAGCTCTTCATTCTGCTGGTTCAGGACACACACACATAGAGAAGGTCCGGAGACTCATGGAGGGTCCTGCTCCACTTGAAACCTGCAGGGTTCTCTTTAAAGACATTATGGAGTCCCCATGGAGGGTTCTCCTTACAGAACTTATGAAGTCCCTAAACTTGGATGGAGAAGGAGAAGCACAGACGGTTGTAGTTGTCCTAAATTATTTCTGTCCATGGGGAGTCCAGAATCACGTATCTAGTCCATAATCGACCCGTCATCAACTCCCCCTTTACCGTTTTCATTGAATAACGTAAAATATAATTTCAGTTAAAAGTTAAAACAAAAGAAGAGAGAAAGCACAACGTTTTCTACGTGTACAGACATTTTCTAGAAACATGTGATTGTTTGTTTGTTGTGATTCTGCACTTGTTGCTTTAAATAAAACAAAACCGTCTATGTGATAATACTGTCCCTTCAGATTACTATATGACAAGCATTAATATGATTCAAATAAAAACAACTATTGAGCTTGATATTAACATAATTATTGTGAATAAAAAAGCAACATCTATTATCGAGATAATTAATAATGGGATGAAAATAAAGACATCTGTTGAGTTTAATATGAAGATGATACTAAACAGCGATAAAAAAAAAAATGCTTGTTTGACATAAACAAATAACTTGCTTAAAATAGACAACTATTGAGCTTATAATACATTTAACCAACATTAAGATGCTTCGAATAAACTTGATTAATTATTAGCACAAAGAACTCCAACAATCGTATCTGGTCTTGTTGCTCTATTAACATTGAATTACCAAACAAAAGAAGCTGAGACTAGTGAGCAAAACTAATTTAACAAAGACAAAATAGTAGAGTAAAGGTTATAAGATAGACATTTGTCCAAAGCTCTGTGGTATTTTTACAAATTATTTTTTTTCCTGACTCATACATTTTATCTGCCTTCATAAAATGCTGCAAATACATTACAGAAACCAACATTATATTAAATGTAAATAGTTATTAAGAATAATTCATTAATCACTTCCTACAAAAAAATGTGCCCAGTGACAGGTGATCATCCAGAGAAAGCATTCGACGGCTGACCTTTGACGCTCAGTCCAGTCACCTGTGAAAAACAAAGATAAGTTGGTTGTACAGGTGTGTTGTTGGTGCGGGTGAGTCTATAGTACAGGTGAGACAGTGGAACACATAAGTCGAGGGTACGGGTAAGTGAGTGATACAAGAGAGTCGGTGGTACGGGTGAGTCGGTGGTACGGGTGATACGGGTGAGTGGTAGAACGGTGAGTGTGTGATAAGTCAGTGTTACAGGTGAGTAAATAATACGGGTGAGTGTTGGTACGGGTCAGTCAATGGTAAAGGTGAGTCGTGATAGAGCTAGGGCAGTGGTACAGGTGAGTCTCACCCTGAAGGTGCTTCCAGCCAGTGGCTGTTGTCTTCTCCCAGATTGGTCGAGGCCCAGACAGGCTGAGGTCACGTAAAGGTCAGAGTAGTCTGGACCGCCAAAACAACACGATGTTGTCTTCGTCACTGGTAGAGAGACCGTCTGAAGCCTCACACCTGAAAGAACACGGGTAAAGTGTTTATAAAGGGTCAACCATCACACAAACCCTAACCAGTAGAGCCAGACTCTTTCTCTGTTGTAACAGTACAACCAGTAGAATCTACCAGTAACAGGGTCGATTTTGATGACTCTTCCTCCATTGTAACAGGCCACCCAGAGACAACCATCAGAATCGACTGTCATCCCATCAGGGAGCCCCTCCCCTTTTTCCATACGATACACCACGCGGCGGTTACCTAGGTGATGGAGAAATAAATAAATACTTCTTAACGTACACACGTGCTACAGTATAGGTACACATGTCCTGAAGTATAAATACATATGTGCCAGGGTACACTGCTACTACTGTATAACTACAATAATACCAATTTCTCCGCTGTTTTTGTCATAGTCAAAGGCGTCGACTGTCAGAGACAAACTGTCGATGTAGAAAAACGTCTTCTGGTCCAAAGACCAGTCCATCCCGTTAGATATGTCCAGCTGAAACAGACAAGTAAAAGTGAGACAGGTAAAGAGAGACGGGCTGACACAGGGACGGACAAGCACAAAGGGACAGACAGCTACAGGTGTCTTTTAGCTGCTGTAGACCCACCTGGCTGAGGTGTTTGGTCACGCTGAGGTCAGAGTTTACAGAGAATAAGGACCCTTGTTGTCTCTGAACCACAGCGGGTTGCTCCTCCTTCCCCATCGTACCTGAGACGACACACACACACACACACTGTTACCATGGCAATATGGTAACACGAGACAGGTAGGCTGACAAGTCTACAGGTGACCTGACTCACCTGCCAGCAGGCGTCCAATTGGATCGACCTTTCCGTCGTTCAGCCGGTTGTTTGTTCTGTCTTCGTCAACTGCCACCAAAGATGTCATCATCTGTGTGGACCAATCAACAGCGACGATGCTGCGGCCCACACCTGCAACGTAACCACCGGACCTGCGTGGAACCACAAAGCCCACTGTCCCACCTGAGGACAGACAAGAGGTGTAAAACAGCCCGGTTTTGTTTTCTTTAAATGTGGAACTTTCTAATTTGCAGACCTGTTTCCAAAGACTGGATTTGATTGGTTGATGGACTCCATCTGTGGATCTTCTGCCCAGCAATGTCAACAAACATTAACGTCTGCTCTGACTCCTCCCACACTGGCCCTTCACCAATCAAAGCGCTCTCCTTCACAACGCACTCCACTTTTACAGATGCCATCTCACCCGCAGGTCTGGATCAATCACAGAGGGGTAGTCGCCTCAAAACATTGAAATTGGAAATCCCAGAAAGTGAAATAATTGCTGGAAAATATATTTATAGTGGTTTTGCACGTAAAATGTACACCACTTGTAATCGTAAAATACACAACACAACTATACAAGTTACAATAGTAAAATGTACACCACAGGACAATACATATGACATGTTATGAATGAAGTTAGAATGCTCCATGTGGACAATCACTACTGCATATTGTACAGCTAGAAGTACTAGCACGTAGTACTTAATGATACTTTACTTTATCCTGGTTTAAAGTTTTAATTTCTCTCTCCCGGAGCCTTTGTTGCTGCCTTGCTCATTGGCACTGCTGAAATTTGTTCTGTAACATTCGGCACAAACCCTAGATGACTCGGGATTGCGTGCGTGTTTGCGCATGTGTTTAAAGGCTAGAGGTCTCGTCCGCGTTTCCGGCCAACGGAGTCGTACGTCCGCACATGGCGGCCATCTTGGTCCAGATAGCTCGCCCACAATATTGTGTTGGTAGTGATCCATGTACTTTTTAAATAACCATAACTTGGTCAATTTTTGGTTTGTTATAAACGACAGATGTAGTTATGACAATGCATACATACTATGAATTATTATTCAAACAGAATAATGTTCTAAAATAGGAACATGATTTCTCTTTACAAATATACATCAAGAAATGCTGCATTCCCCTCCCTGTACAGAGATGTATTCATCACACTGCACACTTCTTAATTATAACCATGGACCATTTTCATACAAAAATTACATTAAACAGATTATTAATGAGTATGCATTACTACATATCTGACGTTATAACAAACCAAGCCGTTAAACAATTGGTTGGAACGTTATTATTTAAAGTACATGTACAACTAACAATATGGGTGAGCGAGCTGACTGTACCAAGATGGCCGCCACGTGCGGACGTTCTATACCACCACGCCACCGTAACTAGACTTTGATACACGTGACGCGTTTCCTCACGTTTCACTGTTTAGCTCAAAGAACCGTCAGACCACAGATCCTTTTAAACACATGTACTACTTTAGGGCAACGTTTACTTTAACATTGTTCACTTTGAGTACACAGAAGGACAAACGGACACTTACCTGATAAGGACGTGACGTTAAGTATTCCAAGCAGTAAAACTTCCTAAAAGGATCAAAGAGTTGTTTTAAGTTACTTGTCTCGAGCCGATCGGCTGACAACAGCTCCGCCCACAACCCGGAAGTACCTCAGTAACAAAAAGAAAAAAAAACTCCGATGACCTATAATCAAATTTTATTATCGATTACTGATAAGGTACATGTTAAACCTGATTTAGTGTGACTAAACGCATAATAAATTTAGACTTAAAGCCCCAGAGAAGTTTTTGTTGAAAATAAATTAAACTGAAAAAATAATTAAATTAGATTTTATAGTGAAGTAGAACCAGAATTTAAACATGTATATTCATTCAGTTCATTTTGTGACATATTGCTTGTAACTTCTCAAAAAAACATTCCGCTGGTTGGTACATTTGAAACCGCAGCAGTACAAAATAAGAAGGCAGCTACAAATGATAAATGAAAAAAAATAGGATCAGGAGAGGGGGATTCAGAGGTCAGACAGAAACAAAGAACAACATTCTTGTTCAATAACATGATCAGACATGAAGAAACTGGTTTCTTATTTATGGATCACTACGTGGCAGCAGACCATCAACTGCCTGTTCATCTCCTCTGAAAGGAAGATCACTTTTTGACAGTGGACGCTCGGGCTCGGTTCAACTTGTCAATCAACAGGCGGTCGGCGGCGGAACATCTTGAGAGGACCGCCGCAATCTCAGAGTCATTCTTCCTCTCGATGGCGGCGTCTGCTGCACCGTCGAGATCACTGATTGGACGAGAAGAAGAGTTATCGGAGAAGTCGGGTCTCACGTGCGTGCGGCCCATGGTGCTTTGAATCTTACCTAATGGCCAGGTGAGCTTTGACCCTCTGCTCAGGTGTGACCTTGGAAACATACTTCTTGGCTTCGTACTTGTTGTTACTCTTCATGCAAACTTCAACAAACGCCTAAACAAGAGTCAGTGCTAAAAATGCTGGAAAATGTGGCACCATCTTTTTATTGAAAAGGTCAACAATGCTGAAGTGAGTGAGGCTCACCAGGTAGCCAATAGGGGACTTCTTGCTCTTTGAGAACTTCTCCAACTCGTCCCACTCCTCCTTCTCTGCCAGGGACTTGAGTTTTAACCACCAATACCTGCAGAGGTGACGCACCGGCAGGTCCACACACACAGTGCGAGACAGGCAGGTAGAGAATACAAGGTCAAACAGAAGATAATTCTGCATTTTAGAGCTTTTTAATTAACCAGAATAAATATCTTTAACATGCATCATTTCATCACCATAGCAACGTAACATTGTGGATTATGGGTTGTGGCTTCACAAGGCTAAAAAGGTGTCTTACCTTTTGTCAGGTACTCTGAAGTCCCTGTACAGTTGCTCTGCTTGTTTGTAGAGTCCTAAAGCCAACAGAGCCTCCATGGTAGCCTACACAAACAGGAAGTGACATCACAACAAAGGCTCTTGCCATATTCTGGCTGCTATCATTTGCTCCAATTAAGAAGTAAACGCAAAGACTTATGCTGGATTCAAATGATCAAATGTGCTCAGGAAGGTTTCTCACTGAGAAACGAGACCAAAATGTTGGTGGTGACAAAGTCACTATTTTTTCACCCTAAATTCGCGTGTACCTAACAGACACAGCAAAGTACGGAGGTCAAGTGTCATGATGACATCATCCACGGACCCAGACCGATCGGTCACTGTGGGGGGGGCGGTGGTTCTTGTGCACTTCCTTGGTTTAGCTAACGGTGACCGATGTGCATAGAGATGAAGACCCGTTCAACAGCTGGGGGCTGGTTGGCCAGCCCAGATGTTCATGTGGACCTGGTGCCAGCGTTTCCTCGGCTGGATGAACAGTCCGTTACAGAAGTCTTCTCCAAACACATCTAAATAATAAACATACTGCAGGGTTCTGAAGCCTCACGCACTGACTTTTGAAGTGTTGTGTTTAGGTTCCTGGTTCTCATGAAGTCGGCGGAGCTTTAAACCAAATAGACGCTTATCTACTTGTTAAAAGCCAAATCCTTTCATGTAATGATTTTTCACATGTCATTTATATCAGAACACACCAACATCCATTTGTTCCTGGCCCATTGTGCCCCCCCCCTCCCTGCTATAGACCTGTCCTAGGAGGGATATCTAATGGACAACCTAAGTACTGTAAGCTAGACTAGTATGCAGCTGTAGACACAACACAGGGGGTTCCTGGGTCTGAGAAGGGAAGAAATGAGTTTAAAATGGCTATTAAATGTGACTAAAAACTAAAATGCATTTTCGTCTAAAGACTAAATCAAAAACAACAATCAAAATTAACACTTCATCAACAGACTGAACGGGAACATCAACGCTGAGCCCACTTTTACTCGAGAGAACTTTGAACCTTTAACGTGTGCAGCAAGATGTTGGAGATGTTCTACCAGTCTGTTGTGGACAGTGCAGCAACCTGCACAGGTGGTGGAGAGGAGGACCTGACCCGGACCACCCTCTTCACCACCTTACTGCAGAATGATCCAGAAACACATTACTGCTAAAATACTGTTCAACAAATCCCCTCAGGCTTCATCCTCGTAGGTTTGAACCGTTACAAAGAACCACGTCTTAATTCAACAACCAATGCACCACTATTTCAATTTGACACCTATTCTACTCCACACACTTCTATTTCACTAAATAAACCACTAACACACTGTATTTAATACCATACGTCTATGTAACCTGCTGCTGCACACAAATCCCTCCCCAACCTCTCATTGGTCCGAGAATTTACGATCATGACGTAGAAACACAGATCACATGAGTAACCGTTAGCATGACTCATGGATGTTAATAAAGTCTTTAAGCTGGTTGTCTGGATGAGTCACATTGCATGAAGGCATCTCAGAGGCTTCTATGTCACCAACATGCGTCTCCTCCATCACAACTAAGCAGCTCAGTGGAAGTGGAGTCAATCCCTAAACACCGCCTCGTCCTTTCCTAACTCCTCACTAACTCCCATAACCATCTTTCGTTTGACCCCGTGACCTTTTCCACAAAGGTCAAGGAATAGTGGTTATAAAAAGATGTTGGGTCTTTTCTTGACAACTTCAATCCAGTATGAAAGCTGAAATTCCCTGATGACCAAACGCCACACAAGCCAAGAGGCTCCACCCCTTCATGTACCTGTAGAGACAGTTCCAGTAGCCCCGCCCCTTTCTCATCATCGAGTTTACGTTGGAAACGTAAGAGACGCATTTCTTCCTCTGTGGCCTGAAAAAAGATGAATTACTCTTTACCATTAAAACTAGAGTCAAAGTTGAGTATGCAGGGAATTTCAAGCTTATATTATAATAATATACAAGTTTTACCTTTGCAGAGAACTCATTCTTGGCTTTGTTGTATTCATCCACAGCGCTCTGCAGTAGAGACAGACGGCTCTCTAACCTCTGCACACACAGAATGAAGGTCTATGGATAAAGGCTTGGACTCACTTCAACCCACTGAAACTCACATCCACATCAGTTTGTACCTTTTCTCTGTAACTGGCAGTAACGTAGTAGTTGGCTAGTTCCTTGTGGTCATCGTCCTGGTTATAAAGGTCCTTCAGAGTTTCTTGTTCCTGCAGTTTACAGAACTGAAAATACAGAAAACATAATAACTACAGATTGATGAAGAGAACTGGATCAATAGGGCAGGAGCATTCGGCTAACTAATGGAATTAACAGCAGCAGGTGTCACCAGGGCCACGGCAGGGTGCAGATAGAACCATGAGGAGAGGGTTAGTGCATCAATGAGATGGGAATTCTTATCGAAGGAGAGGGGAGATTAGCGTGTCCTAAGAGGCTCTCCAGCAGTCTGGGTCTACAGCACCTTCTCCAAGGGGGCTGGTGCAGACGGACCCGAGGCTACTCCAAATCTAAATGAAATCTGCAAGAAGCGATGAACCTTGTATCCTTGTCAGGGTGGCTTTCATTACCTCTTCGGTTCAATGTGAAGTGCTAAATAACAGAAACATTAACTGTTGCTCAATATCCAGTTAAAACCAACACTCATAATAAAACAAGTTGTTTATTTTATTAAGATCTACCTGCACAACAATAGCACACTTTCCACAAAGGTTTTAAAACTTTTCATCTTGGCAGCCGGGATCGGTCACTTTTTGTTTGACGTCATTTGCCTTCGTAATACTTGCAGTAAAAAAACAACAAATAATGTGGTTCCTGTTAAATTGAGCTTTTTTAAAACAAAAGTTAGACGGTTATATTTTAGGGTTAGGGGTGTCAAACTTACAGCCCAACTAATTGTGTAAGAATTACAGAAAGACATAAATCGCATTTCTGTAAAGGTAGCTGCTGTTCCTAATCAGTCCACTAGGGGTTGAACTGTCAAGTAAGTGCATGAGAAACACTGACAGAACTAGAAGCCCTGAAAAAGACTTGTTTTCATGTGGTGCATGAACAGTACCTGTCTGTAGAGGCTCAAAGCGACCGGTTGGTTCCTAAGTGTCATGAAGAAGTCTCCTCTGTTCATCTCGTTCTTCAGGTACGTCACCACTGTGTAAACTGGGAACACGAGAAATCAGTGCGACATCATCTACCTGACGGACAGGTGGGGCTAGCAGACACTCACCTAGATCTGTGTCTCCGCTCTCCACGGCTTTACTTAGAGCCAACTGACTCCTCTTCATCTTTAACAGCAGAGGGACCTGCTCTCCAGACCTAGCTTCAAAGTCCAACAACTGGGAGTCCAAAAGAACTACGGTCAGTATATGTGCATGGATCCAGGTAACACACAGGTATACGGTTTGTGAACATACAACAGGGATGACTGAACGCAAACTAGAAACACACCTACTTAAAACCTTTAGTTGTTTGGCTTTACTCTCTTTATTAGTGTTGTTCTAGGTCTGAAGCTTCTTAGACTCATTGAGAGTCACTTTGGATGAAGCGTTAACGAATGATATCTAGTTACCTTGATGGCGAGTTCAGTGCGTCCACATTCGTACGCTTTGGCTGCGATGTCTGAATAAGAAACCCCAGGTGAGTCTCCCACCTTAGCGCACATCGCCCGGGCGATGGCCTCGTCTGATAGGTCCTTCTGCTGCACCTGAGCACACCGACCACCCCGTCACACAGGTGAGGTGTAGTAGCCAAGAACGTTACTGTAGCCCGACATTTGTACCTAGGTTAACAGGTTACCTTGCATGAAGCCCAGTGTTTAAGGACTCTGCTGACTCCTTGATAATCTGGAATCTTCAGGTAACGACACATTTCTATCGCCAATGGATAAAACTGTCGATAAACCAACCTGGGAGGCAGACAGAGAGAAAAGGGCACGTTATCAGACAGCTCCAGAGAGAAAGTCAAAAACAGAGGAGATTGATGAGCCGATTCACCTATCAATCAGCACCTGGAGAGTCATCTGTTTGAATCTGAGGTCAGATGTCAAGGAGCTCGTCACCAGTTACACAGAAAGATTAACAGCTGACATGCAGTGAAACATCAGGTGACATCCTTCACGAAGCTCTAATTGTTGGAGATTGAGACACATAGAAACAGTACAATGTATTTGCCAGGATACTGCGTGTGAGTGAGGGGCAGCCCCACACTGCTCTCTCTCACGGCATTCAGCACTCGGAGTTCTCTGCAGGTCGACACAAACTGATCCGGACTGAAGTCCGTCAGGAAACACTTGCCGAAGGATGCGGCCTGAAGGATGCAAGACAATGTGAGAAGACAGGCCGTCTCCTGATGGACATCCGCAAATGTAAGAACAACTCATGGTGAATGAGACACAATGCAAGAAGGTCTCCTTGTGTTTGATACGCAAAACGTCTCCTGTGACACAATGTAATCAGACAGAAAGGGGGGGGGGGGGGGGGGGAAGTGGCACATGAGTTACTGTCAGACCGACCCACTCAATGCATCGCACTTCATGAGCAGTTAGTGGACTGTGATGGTAAAATATAATGATGCCAGAATGTTTTATTACATTAATGTTGAAAGCTAGTTCCACGACACCAGCTGTGTGTCAACTATTTGGGCAGAATCTCAGAGCACCTCTCCTCTTTGATGTCATTGGTCTGTACATAACTTGCTGCCTGGAGGCCCCAAATCTAATCAAACAGATGTACTGCCTCGAGTTGGCCTTCAGGTCTGGAAGCTTGTTGCCTGTCTCGGTCCCTTTAGGGTAACAAACCCACAGTGTCAACCCTCGTCAGTGGATAAACGTATCGGTGTTGCTCCCAAACATTAAGAGCTGCCTGTGGACGTATAGCTGTTGCAGACGACTTCTTTGCAAGAAATAAAAACAGAAATTACAACGGATTCACAAGAGACTTTAGAACTGAAGATTGCATGAGAAAATCTTCCATGACAGGCCTACTTGGAAATAACACCCATAACAGTATTTTTATGGACGACAAAACATGTTTTTTTAAGACATTTCCACCAATTTCCCCGGATGGACCCATGAGATAGAAAAGTGACTATTGTAACTCTCCAAGGGAGGTGCGGTTCATCTTTGAGCGAGTGACACATAAATATCAGGATAACTCGCTACACCAGTGCCTTCTGGGACGTTTAGTATCAGCCATGAGCGGCCATCTAGCGGCGGGCTAGTTATGATGGACATGTAACAATAACTAAACAAAGTTTGACTGATGGAAGAGGTTTGAGGAGTAAACATGGAAGGCATAGCATCGAGGAGCAGTATACATCTCCGTCAGTAGCCGTTAGGGTCAATTTGAACAGAAGCAGTTGGTTTCTCACCCTCATCAAGGATTTCTGCGTATTTGGGTCGTATTCGTGTCCTGCTGCCTCGATGCATTGGCAAACTGCTTCTGCAAGCATTCGTTGCTCTTTGATCTCTCTCAGGTACTCATCAGCCTTCTGACTCGACTTCTACACAAAAATAAAACAGATCGGCTTCATGAGAAAAAACCTGCTGCGAGACAGACTTTGTTCTTCAGTGCGACAAACTGCTTCCTACCTCGTACTCCCTGTGGGCCTCCAGCAGAAGAGCACCGGGAGCCATGGAAGCGATTTTGAAGATTTCCTGACACACCAGAGGAACCTCCTGAAGCAGCTCCTGATTGGTTGAGCTGATAATGCGAACTCCGTCCATTTCTCCGACCAAAACACACTGGTCCTCTGTTGGGAATCTGAGGCCAAGATTCAAGGTTTAAACATCCCCTTGAATCCCCTTCCCCAAAAAGGAAGTCTCCTTCAACAGTAGAGGGTTAAACTTAAATAGTCCAAGGAGAACCCTAAATGTAGCTTGAAGCACCAGTTGAACCCAGTTGGTTGGTGGTTACTGTCTGAAGTGGCTTAAAAAGATACTGGATGGTGTCCTGACAGACTCCGACAACCATGAGCAGTCTGTCCCACATCAACACTACAGACGGCTGCTGACTCTTTGGTCTGCGACACCTGGACAGGTAAGGAGATTAATAAGACAGGCAAATTGTAGACCGTGACATAAATAGACAGAAAGCTACAGGTAGACAGACAGGTAATGAGAAGGGTGGATAGATAGAAGTGGAAAGACGGATAACAACATTAGGTAAAAGGTAAAACACACCAGACCATCTGTTTGGGAGGGGTCGTCTTTTCAGTGTCAACTTCACTCATTTTGTCCTGCAGGATCAGAATCACATGTCAATCATCCTTCTCACAGACCCTGCCCCCTCAGCAAGTGGGGCTGAGGAGCAGCTTACCTGAAGATGGGAGAGGCCTGTCCACAGGTGACCAGAGTCAGTTAAGAGAGCCAGGTATTTATAGCTGAAAGACACAGACATGTGGACAATACTGCTGGCCTGAGGACCAAGACCTGGAGGACTCTAAAGACAAAAAAAGACAGGTGAAGTTGGTACCCTGTCTTTCAACTCGTGTACCTGTGCAGCTAAAGAACAATTTCATGTGGACTCAGACATGGAGGACCTGCAAGAAAAACAGACAGTTAATGGTCTCACCACCGCAGTACAGGACGTGTTGTCCAGGATGTACAATTCTGATCCGGTGGACAGGAGGACTTTAGTCTGTCTGTCCTGGTTGAGGACGACCCAGCAGGTGGGTTTCCCTTGCAGACCTGCAGACAGACAAGCAGGATTCAACACCATAACCCGGAGTAAGAACTAAGGTCTACCAGGTGCTACCTACCAGGGACTTCAGGTAACCTTCTGAGCTTCAGGTCATCAATGTTGGTTGCCAAGATGAAGCGCGAGGAGCCAGTTACTATGGCAACCCCTGTTCCATACGGAGAGTGGAACACTTTGGCTTCCAAAACCTGACTCTGGACCACTTCCTGTTAAGAACCAGCAGTAGATACATCAACTGATGCAGACTGACGGATCCCATATTGAGGAGCTTAGTGAAGAGCCTGACCTGTCCCATACTGAAGTGTCTCTTGAAAGATCCAAACAGATCGTAGATCAGAACCGATCCATCCTCCTGAATACACAACAGCTCATCACTGACCGTCCAACCCAAGTGGACCACTGGACCACTCTTCCACTGAGAGAGAGAGAGACGGGAACACAGACACGGATAGAGACAACTTATTAACCTGCTAGTACTGATCAGCTCCTTTTTAAGAGAGCTACAAGAACTCATTATAGCTTGTGTAATAATAATAATAATAATAATAATGATGATTCTACCTTTGAGGATAAAGCCCCAAAAGACTTAATAATTTACAGAATCCGAATGATCAGTTTTGCTCCTAATAAATGACGTGATCGGTTAGTGTGTGTGTATATTTACCGGGAAGCTGGCAATGGAGACTCCAGATGCAGAATAAATCTCAAGCTGAGGACGAGAACTAGGAGACCGTCTGAGAGGTTCTCTGAGGAGAGCTGAGGGACATGAGGACCTTATGATCACTGTGCAATAAGCTCACTTCTGATATGATAACCCATACCTGTGCTACACAGCGCGTGTGGAGTGTCTTCCTACCTATTGGACCTCCATATGGAGCTGCAGCCACCAGACAGTCTCGGAGTCCTTCTCTTAGGTTCCAGCACATCTCATACAGCTCACTCTTTCTGCACACACAATATTTCAGCTCGTGTTGGTCTGATGTGTCCGCCAGAGTCCGTTAAAACGTGAGATTTAAAGAACCTTGTAAAGCAGACAGAACGCGAGTTCTGATAGAAAGTCTTCGTCATGAGGAATATTCATAGTAATGCTGATGTTAATACATAGTAAACAAACAGGCTACTAGCAAGCTAACATTTAACGCTAACCTAGCAGCGGGTGTTAGCTGCAAAGCTAACGTTCTCTAACCGATGAACCAGAGTGAAACTGACCGATAGAAAGCTTCCCCCAGCGGGTTCCAGTTGGCTGTGATGAACGTCATGATGCTCGTCTTCTACGTGATGGTGGTTCTCTGTGAGCTTCAAGCTAACGTTAGGTCAGTCAGGTGATGCTACTGCTACGCCTTCTTCTTCTTCTTCTTCTTCTTCTTTTACGGTGCATTACATGTCGCCCCCTGGGGGCCGCTGATATTTATTACAGTAAAACTGTCTTCATTCATTATGATCTGGACTAAAACGAGGTTTTATTCAAATCATTAAATATGTATTTATCATTAACAGCTTTTAAAACCATACAAAGATTAAGTCAAATAGATAATTATTTATCTAAAAAAGGGAATTTAAAGTCACAGATGAACAGAAGTGTACATTTAATAAAATAAACTGCAAAAGCTAATATTAAAACAAATGTAACACACAATAATGCAAAGGTTAAAACGAATTGTATATAAAACAAAGCAAAAACCGAAATCAAATACTAACACAGACATTAACATGATAATAATAATATAATTGTAACCGTAATACTAATAGTAACACTAACAGTAATGCTAGTATTTGTAGTAACACATATTTGTACTAACACTAGTACTGATACTAATATGGGCCATCACATCCAATCTGTTGGATTCCTGACATCCCAACC